>NW_025999424.1:1917500-1920000 GCF_019419815.1 Pyrus x bretschneideri | reverse complement strand
GACAACATAATTAGGTGCAATTAATGTGTTTTGTGTGGTAGTAAATAAACTTGGTTTAATTAAGTGTGTGGTGTAGCTTTCATTTGGTTTGCTATAAATACCCAAGTCCCCAAGCATTGTATATCATCCAAGGAAAAACAAAGCCTAGAGCTAAATAAGAAAAGCTTTGCTAATTAGTTTGTTTTGTGAGTTTTCTTTAAGAGTGTGCTCTATTTTCTTCTTCTTGGGATCATTAGAGTTATCTTGGATACTCTTCTTATTCAACAGTGGTATCCATCAATTCTGTGACAAGAAAGGCCTTAATGTTGAGGAGGTTAAGGTCCTACCCATCAGTGTGAGGATCGACTGATATTGAAAGCTTTGGTGGTTCTCCATTATCTATTGACGACCCATAAATAGATAAATAGATAGATAATGGGAATAATGGGGAGTCAACAAAGCTTTCAATCAATATCAATTGATCCTCATACCGGTTGATAGGACCTTGACCTCCTTAACATCAAGGCCTTTCTTGTCGTAGAATTGATGGATGACACTTCTTGCACATTTGAACAATCCTTGAGGATGTCAACGGTGTTTCCATGCCACAGTGGCACATTAGGCAGCTTGCTCTCTTCTTCTCTCCTCATCTTGGCTTCTAACTTCGTTTTCGGCTTCCCCTCGCTGTTTAGCAGACCCTTTCCTTTGTATGTCAACTTATCATCCATTCGGAGTTGATCTAGGAGCTTTGCATGTTGAACAGAAGTGATGTAGGCCCTGTCCTGGTCACATAGGTCGTTTATGGCTTCCAAATTTTCAACCTAGCTTCTAAGTGCTTCTCCAATTTGCGGCTATTGTTTCTCAAATTTGGGAGGAAGTCTTTGAGTGATCAAGACTTAAGAGTCATCCGAATGCTTTACATATAAAGGCCGATGAGGCTTAGTTCTCATCCCTCCTTATTAATCGATCACCAAACTAGTCACATCTCCACATTAATCCAACTTGTCCTTCTTCTCTGACAATGCGCGGGTTTCCGATGAGGAGCTAGGGCCCAAAATAAAGCAACTAATAACTGCAGAATCTCCCTTGCTGTAGGTGACCATTACTTACCCAATCTTTTGAAGGCAATTAAATCTCTGTCAAATGGAAATGGTTGGGGACAGTCTTCGCTCTGGGAAAGCCTGCAATAAAAATTCACGCACCCAGAACAGCAAAGGAGGAGGGCGATAAATGGTTTGGTTACTTTATTTTGTATCTGGCACGGCGCATTGCCAGAGCAGAAGGACTAACAGGGATTTTAATGGGGAGATAGTGACTGGGTTGGGTGGAGTCTGTTGAATAAGAAGAGTATCCAAGATAACTCTAATGATCCCAAGAAGAAAAAAATAGAACACACTCTTAAAGAAAGCTCACAAAACAAACTAGTTAGCAAAGCTTTTCTTATTTAGCTCTAGGCTTTGTTTTTCCTTGGATGATTTACAATGCTTGAGAACTTGGGTATTTATAGCAAACCAAATGAATAAACTAAGATTATTTATTACCACACAAAACACATTAATTGCACCTAATTTATTTTTACCTAACATTGCCTAATTTTCCATACCTAACTTTGACATTGATTTTCAACATCTTTGACATTGATTTTCAACACTCCCCCTCAATGTCAGCTCTCATTCTTTGCACTGTGCTGAGCAGACAGCGAAAATTTTCGAGCTTCCCTGTACTTAAACTTTTTGTGAACAAGTCCGCAACTTGATCATTTGTCTTGACTTGTCTCATCTCAATCTTTTCTTGTAGAACATTTTCTCTGATAAAGTGGTAGTGCACTTCCACATGTTTAGTTCTTGCATGAAAGACTGGATTTTCCGCCAAGCGAATGGCCGATTGGTTATCACAGTACAATGGTACTGGATAATCTACTGGTTGATGTAGATCACTCATCAACTGTACCAACCATGCATTCTCTTGAGCTGCCATTGCTGCTGCTCTATACTCTGCTTCAGTGGTTGACAATGATACCGTCGGCTGTCTCTTGCTACACCAAGAGATGGTTCCAGAACCAAGCTTAAACACATACCCAGTTGTTGATCTCCTGGTGTCATGATCTCCCGCATAGTCAGCATCACAGTAACCAACTAACTTGCAGTCTTCACCTTTCTTGTACAAAAGACCATAGTCAATTGTACTCTTCACATATCTTAGTATTCGTCGAACTGCTTCCAAGTGAGGCTTCTTTGGATTTTGCATGTACCGACTCATCACACCAACTGCATAAGAAATGTCAGGTCGAGTCAAGGTTAAGTAGATCAGACTACCTACCAATTGTCGATACATCGTCGCATCTTCCAAATCTTTTCCTTCATGTGCACTCATTTTGACATTTGGCTCCATCGGCGTAGAGATCAGCTTGCATTCGACCATTCCGAACCTCTTCAATAAATCTTTGGAATACTTCTGTTGACAGAGAAATATTCCTTCTTGTGTGCGATCAACCTCTAGACCAAGGAAGTGCTTGAGTTGA